>NW_024870876.1:3945000-3967500 GCF_019054845.1 Dipodomys spectabilis
ATTTCAGATACTTCCATAAACAGTATTTTTTATTCATATTCCTTTTATCTTGACAAAGCATTGATTAAAGATGCTTATTGTGGTACATATGGGAATTAATCAAAGTTTCCTCAAAAGATGCAGTAGTTCTTTTTAGATTTCAAAGAACAAAGCAGCTAAGAGGCAAAGTATGTAATGTAACTTCTTCAGTCTTGATTTTAGCTTAAGAATAGTGTCTTATCACAAAAAGTTGTTCCAACTCACCTTATACACTAATTGGCACTGTAATATCCAATAAACTTAAAAGAAAGAAATGATGAAGAAATGTTGAATATAGCTGTGAACACTTTATGTTGAAGAAACAGGGAGTAGTCAAATTCTGAATCTAAAATAATTACAATTAGACTTTCTCTAACTTCATATGGCTTTTGTCATCTATATAGTATCCTGCTTTCATGTTTACAACCTAAGATCACCAGTGTTCTCTTTTCTCCTTCTTCTAAATGTTCAATTACTTGATGGTGATTATTATGAGGCCTTCTTGGCTTACTACAGTATTAGATTAATATAGATTTCTTGTGCCAAATTAGCGGAAATCACTGTTGCACATAACAGTGATTCACTTTTTTAGTCATATTTATGGTGCAGCAGAGCATCGTTTTATCTTTAAAAGCTTTCATATTTTAAATTTGGATATACTGTACCTTGGAGAGAATAGGGTGTCTATATTTAAAACATTTTAAAGTACTCTGAAACTTTTATGAGATTCTAATTTAGTTATGTTTAAAGAGACTTTTTTCCGAGTGGCTGTTACTATTCTACTCTCGCATCATCCAGCATGATTTAAAGTTTTGTAGTCCTTTAGCAAACTACCGCAAGTGAGCCAGAAAAAAATGGAAATGTTTGGAGCTGTCCATGGTAGCTTTATTCTTAAAAGTTGTTATAAAATACATATCTATGCACTCTGTGTAATTGGATTTAGCACCGTTTTTTTTTTAAAGTCAGGATTGAGTTCTTATTTGATAAATTAACCTGGAAGGTGCAACAGTTATTTTTAGGTAGTGTAACAATTTCACTTTTACAACTGAAAATCCAACAAAAGTTTGAACTTTCATAATGTGAGTCAGTGTCTTGATTACAGATTTAAACTATCTGTAAATAAAAATCATGATTATCGAATATGTATGTCTTTAGGCTGATATTAGCCTGTAAGCATAGTGCAAACATTCTCTATGGTTGTAGAGCAATGTGAACAAACATATAAAAAATGTAACTTGCATGACTTTATTGCTCTTGAAATTAATTCTTGTCCTTATGTGACCTCCATGTCTGCTATAGAAATCCAAAAGATCATAATTGTTTGATATGAAATGTAAAAAGAATAGTTAAATTGAAAGTTTAACATCATGAAACTCAAAATCCCAAGCGGTATATAAACATTAAAAGAAACTTTGGACTGCTAATCCTAGGAAATGAGTTTTATGGATTGAATTCAACAAGGCTTCAGAAATGGTTCCATCTGCTGCCTAGCAGCTGGTGAAAGGATAAATTTAATTCATTAATTCATTTGGAAAAAAATGATCCAAGTAGTAAAGACTTCATTGCTCATAATGCACATAGGTGAAAACACAAACTAAAATCTGGCCCTATTGATCATCTTAGATAATGAGCTATATTGTATTCCCCCTTTTTTTGGTAAAGATCTTAGTGATTGAGTCAATATGGTGTTGATTTTCATGACAATATCCAATCCTTTTCAATCATTTCAATTATCAAAACCAGGAAATTTTAAAGTTTCAGATTTTAATCTAGGGAATTACAGTCATTAGTAATTATGCATCTTCTTTATATACATATGGGCTTCTATATATGTCACCATGTGTATCTATACTTATATACATATGCACACAGATGAATTTACTATGTATTTATTATTCATATATTTACTATAAACATTACATGTCTGTACTAGGCAGGCATTCTCTCCCATTTTTGAAATATTCAAAATTACTAGTATATAACATTTATTCAAGTAAGTCATATCATGGTTTCAAAATACAGATATATTCAAGAGTTGTAATGTTAAATAACATTGCTTTTGTTTTCTTCTCTTTCTCTACTTCATATTTTTTACCTAATGTCTGTTTTTGGCCACATCCCACAGAGTGTCTGGAAAGATGAAAAAGTTGTACCTGGAGTAGTCTTTTCTAACTCCTCAAGCATGTTAATGATTTTGGCAAGAGCAGATAAAATCCATAAGACATGGGAAAGGATTTAATTGGCTAAATTGTACAGGATTTTAAGTATCTTCATATAAGTATAATGGAGGTTTGATGCCAAGATTCTTATATCACTTACATTCAATCAATGTGATGAGGTACTGGAAAATTGATGTTGTTGTGTTCCCTTTGATTTGTAATTATGTTGGTGGATTTTTTTAACTGCTAGCATTTTCATGATAGTGAGGTTTTCCTTAGAAACTGTAACTCACCTTTTCTGGCAAAGTAAATGTTTCCTGGTTGCTAGTTAATTGATCTGTGATGGAGATAAGCATATCCCTGAGAGCAAGAGCAAGGCTGCTTCACTTGTCAGTGTACATTTTATCCCTTTTTGGATGGTGAATTCATGAATGGTGTTTGACTTCTTTCTCTGTGGCCCACAGCTCACTGTGGTGGGTGTGTTGGATTCACTATAAAGGTTCTGTGTGCGCCCTATGGGGTTGGGTTAGGAATCTGGGTTTATGAATTTACTTGTACAGTTGCATTGTTTACACAGCTTTGGTTTAGTTTTGATCTTCTTTTTTTCCTTTTTTTTTTTTGCCTTTGAGGCTCTTCCACAGTGTCAGCTGCTGACTGATAGTAGAAAAACGGCCTCGTGGTGTGAATGAAAGGGACCTAGCGGTTGGTAAACAGAGATAAGGAATAAATAGAGCACAGGCAAAAGGAGATAGTTCTGTGGGGGCCCAGATTGCTGCCAGTCTGTTCAGGGGAGATGCAGAGCCTGTCCTTTTCCCAGATTAAATTAGTGTGCGAAATCTCCAGTGACCTCCTCCCCTTCTCCCTACACTCTTCAGCCAAACCGAACAGCCTCTGCTGTAAAGTATTCATTTTATCCAGGGACAGGCTGGACAATAGAACTCTCCCTCATACTTATGGACAGCTGTCGTCATTCAGAGAGCTCTCAACATTTCATTTTTCATAGGAGTTAAAAGGTTTTCTTTTGTTGTTGTTTTTTTTAACCTAGGAATTAAAAAGGGGGTTAGAATCGCAACTTTGCCAGTTCTGAGACTGCTTGGGCTAGGGGGTAGGACTGGTGGGGGTGGGAAGGAAGCAAGGAGAAACTGCTCCGGAAAGCGCTTCTTTTTTGTGTGCTTAATATGATTAAACTAAGACAGAAATTAAATTTCAAGCCCTTGGTCCTTGTGAAGAGATAATATCTTTGATTCTGAAAGTTTCCTAAAATTAAGGTCACTGGTGCAAAGTAAATGATTCATCTCCACCTGCTCAACCCTTATTTGGGCTAAATATGCATGCATTTTATTACCTGCGAATAACCATGAGTAAATATTAAGCCTGTAAGATACCTCGGCAGTCCCATATTTTTTTTTAGTGATTTACTGCAAATATATTCAGCATTTGACTGATTAAATAGACCTTCGGCAACCTTGAGGGTCACTGTGTGGAGTATGTACATAGAAAATGCATCAGCCCATTGTACCCTGGCAGCTAATGAGATTGGTCGTTAAGTAAATGACACAAAGCCTACAAAAAAAGCTTACAGCTCACTAGAGTATCACAGAGTGTCCCTGCACACCACACAACGACACAACACTGGACTAACCTAGCCCACCCTGCTTTATTCTACATCACTGCTTCCCTGATGTCAGCGTTCCAGGCAGAACAAAGGCTAGGAGGCATCGGTAAGTCAGTCTGGCAATTAAGCCCCAGGGAGAAAGTGGAACAAATCTTAGCCTAACCGTGGGGCTGAAAGTCCGTTTCTCGACAAGTAGGTCACATTGAAGGGATTTTGCTATCACTTCTGGAAATATTGCCTCAGTGGTCAATTCTCTGTTTCTGTTGTTGTTGCTGTGTTGTTTTACCATTTCACAAAAGTTTGTAAATTTCAAAAGTCAAGTGTACCCCAGAAGGCAAGTGAACATGAATTTGAGCAGTTAGCTTTTTACTAGAGAAAGGATGCTTTCATAAATAGCTCCTATTCAGGTGTGTATTCAGGTTTAAAAACTTTCATGCATGGGACAACTAACTTTAATTTTAGTTTGTCCTACTGCTTGTAAAACATAATGGAAATCTGGGATGTGATTTGCATAGTGCATTTCATTCTTGACTACATAAAATTGTTCCAGCCCCTAGTATATATTTAGGGTAAACATTTCCTTGATCAGTAGCTGAAAAATCAATTAAACAGCAAAATTAGAAAATGAAAGTCCTCTTCCTTGTGTATTTCAGTTTTCTCAAATCTGGAAATAAAATCATTGCTGTGAGTATGTACTATTGAATAGGATTAGTGGTTATTTGCTTGCTGTATTTGGGGGGAAATCAAAGCGATCTGACACTGAAGCAGCTTTGGCTTACTGTTTCCCTTGGAAAGAATGCATTTGCAGTATTGAAGTGTAACATCGCAGGATCCTTTAGAGAAATATGGCAGCAGGAAGTTGACAGAAAGTCTTATTTGCCTTGCTGAAATGTCTGTCTGCCTTAAATGTATGTATTCAGAGGATGTTTAGTTCAAGAGAGGATGATTTTGTTACAAGACATTCAGGTAAATTAAATATTTTATTCTAAGAACTGTCAGCTTTAGCAGGTTGCCTTTATGAGTTCAGAAACTCTTAGTACTCTCATTGAAATGCTTAAAAAGTATTAATTTACGTAAGTATGGTGTTTTAAAGTAGATGTATCTATAATACCACTGTGAAGATTTAATTTTTCACTATCACTTAATATTAGAATGTAATGTAATAGTCAATTGGTCATTAATTAAAACTATATTGTATAGAAATCTGTTTGGTACCTTGCATTCTGTATACTTTTTATTTATATAAAGACAGAAATACTTTGGTACAGAGTAGCTTATTAATATTCATGAGAGGTTCATATTGTAGGTTCATAATATAGTCTGGGTTATCAGAGGTTACATGCTTTATCATTTTTGTCTTGAAGTACTTTTCCTCTTTCAAATGTGTGTCCATCATTTATTTTATTTATATAGTTTGTTAGAATATATGTATATTTGAGTAGTATTGAGTATATATTATATGCTTAAAACTTTGAAGTATTATTTTCATACTAGCTAGAATTTACAAGGAAATGTATTTTGTGAAGAAGACAGTTTAGAGCTGTCTTACTGATTTCAAGGTAAATATAAGCAGAGAGGATACATTTGTGTTTGACTAAGTTGATTTTTCTTATATGTCATCTCATCATCATGCCTTTCATGTAGTGGGAATCATGGCAAAGCAAGCTATCTGAAAATGGCCACAGTTGCTCCTTAGCAATTTTAGTTCAAGGAAGAGTTATGCAACTAGTTCACTCTCTTGGGTATTAGAAGCGCACTGAGTTATCTTCTTGTTCTGAACATGTTTTCATTTAAATCATATGTGTTTTGGTTTGGTTTTCCATAGTTGCTAATGTTCATACAGGAGTGAATGCTTCAGAAGATATAGTCCTTTTGGATAACTATTTCACTCCCATTCTTACTGGTATAGCAAACGGTGGTCAAGTTAACTGAAGTCCATAATTGCATCTCTATGAGTGCTACTGAGTGGACTTTATGGAAATGTAAGTGCCATTCTTCAAAACCGAATAGGGTGGTGTTATAATTAAGATTATAGGCACAGGTTCATTGCTTTTGTTTTATGCAAACTTGAAAGATTTTTTTAACTTAAGAAAATGCTGTTGCCTGTTGTACAATATCCTTCTTTAAAGAAATTTGAAGACCTTGATTTCTGGAGGTGGAAGGAAACTTTATATTACTAAACTTTTATCCCATGTCACTTATTTAACAAATATGTATTTAAACTGCTTTTAAGGAATTTTATTAGGTGCTGTGGGCAGATCAGTAACTATTCCTCCTTCCAAGTTTCTTCCACTTAAGAAGAGCAATGAAACATTTCTGGGGAATGAAGTAGTTGTAAATGCTGTATGAGTGAGAGAGAGTCACAGGAGGACCTCCAGCAGTCCCTTTTCAACTTCACACACATGAAACCTCACTCTTCTATTTCAGTTGTGGTCTTGGATAAGTTCTTGTACTTTTGGGGACCTTGGTTTCCCTGTCTTGTAGGGGCTAAGAGTGGTAGTCGGAAATAAATTGTATTTTGTAATTTGTGTGAAAATGACATCCCTGACTATACACGTTTGGAGTTTTAAACTTGTACTTGCAGTTGGAGAAAATAAGTGGCTCTGACAGTATTGGACTACATACTTCATTTATGTCCCTTCCACCAGTACAGATATTTTTCCTGTTTCACTTGCAGAGACCCAAATTCTGTGAGATTCTGTGAAGGACTGTGTCAGTTCCATCTTATGTAGCTGTGTGCCCATATCAAATCTCAGGTAATGTGTTAAAACATATATAACATGTATACGTACATACCTAAGTGTATAAAACGTATGGCTGAATTGACCTTTATACATAGTTTTTAAATTTACTGTGAAAAGAACATATTAGTATTCTCTTGTATTTCAACTTCAATTTTCTATAAAAAAGGAATGTTTATAGTGTTATTTAACTAAAAAGTGAGACTTCTATAATTTAAGTAATTATAGCAAAGTTCTCTACTGAGATTATGAGGTTTGTTACTAATCTTTAATTTTTATTTTTTTCCCTCTTATTTAATAAGGTTTTGGATTTGGGGCTTACAGAACTTCTTTTTATTGGAATTTTAAATTAAGTATAAAATTTCCCTCTTCAACAATGGTATTATAGAAAATAGTGTTGATTCAAATTTATAAGCTTTCAGGCAAGAATTTATTAGTTTTGGTTAACTTTTTGGATTTAGAGTTAAGAATAATTTTCTAATAGCTTTCACCTACACATTTTTAGGTTCTGACTTTGGGAGAATGTTATTGCTAAGAAAAAATTCTGATCTTAACATATTTTGTGTCTACAGGAAAATTTCATTGACTCATACAAAAAATTCCAATGTATTCAAAGTTTGTTAGTAACTACACTATTATGTGGCGTTTATTGGTATAATAGCTTTTCAGGTTACATCATTTTAATTTATTTGATTTATATAACATAAATTCAAAGTTGCTAGAGATAGCTGCCCTAAATACATACTTTATAAATACTCAATTTTGTTTTCTGGAGTCAGATATATATTAATTGTAGAATTACTCTTGATAATTTTATGAAAAAATATTTATAGTACTATTTCACAGAAAAAAAACCTACTATATGAAATTTTTTGTGTGTGTTACATTTTCTCCACTATTCCAAAATTTGAAAGTTATGTGGCTTCACTTAATGTCCTAAATGTTGAAGTTTTCTTCTTCATGCAGGAAGCATGGCTGAAGGCTAGTATGTGAAAACTTCCCCTCTTCCTTCTTTTCACATGTCATATATGTGTCCAGTTTCTGTGTGAGTGAATTCACACCTGGCCTGAATGAAACTTAGCTCCTATTGCTCATAATGTAATGCACAAACAGACCAAAATGAAATGGTTAATTGTTTAAATAGAATAAACAGTATTTTCATTCCTGGAATGTAAATTAAAGAGAATATGAAAACAAAGAAAGAAAGAAAAATTTTACTATTGAAAACTGAATTTGTAAAAGAATGCCATCAGCTAGGAAGATGAAGCTACTTTTGTTTGTATGGTATATTTGGTGTGAATTAAAATGGTGGTATTTACCTCTTTAAAATTTTCCTCTTTCAAATATCAAACAATGGTAGCGAATTAGTCTTAACATTTCTATTCTGAAGGGTGAAAGTGAGGTGAGGGTGAAATATGCTCATGAAAAAAATGAAATCAGGAAAAGCTTGAGGCTGATAATATGACTACTCTAGAAAGGGCAAAAATTAGAGTACACAACCTATTATACCCAGAGCCCTTGATCTATTTTTGTGTGTGTGAAAGATACCAGTGTCTACCAAAAGGGTTAAAGAAAATGCATTCTGTTGCATCTGCTTACTAAATCCCTTACTTTAGTAGAAATTCAAATTTTGTAAAGATTATTCGTTTTATTGATGCATATAATTATAATCACAAGCCATCTGCTGATTTGGCAGGCATGGTTAAAATTCTCTAACTCTCATAACCTTTCAAGTACAGTGCCCTTGGGACTCTATTTCACTTTTATATTTTGGAAAACATGTAGGGACAAATAAGGGCGGTCATCTGCAGAATGTCAGACCTGGGGAAATGAAAGAAGGGGGATCAGAGTTGTTGTGATATTTTCAATGGTAGAAAAAGTTGTTTTTCTTTTCTTTTCTTTCTTTCTTTCTTTTTTTTTTTTTTTTTTTGCTTCTGACTTCATAATGAGTATTATCCTAGTTTCTATGATGTATTTGGAGATTTCCCCCTAGGAATTAAAGCTTGCCACCGTACTCCCAAATCTAACCAAAATAAGCATGTACACAAGTAGTTCCTGATATTGTTTATGTTGACTTTGTAAGTGAACTCAAAATATTTCACATCAACTCTCTAAACTAATGTAATATTCTACTAGTTTTATTTTTCTAAAATATATTCAGTTACGTAATCTAGCATTCAGTCTCAGTTTGTAAAAGAGTTTGTGTATTTTGACACAGACTTTTTGGTTTAAAAATCAGTTTTCCGAGTATTATTGTGTGTGTGTGTGTGTGTGTGTGTGTGTGTGAAATTGTGCACTTAACCAGAATTACCACAGCAGGTATCATCATGTCGCCCTTCTTGCTACCATAAATATTTGAAGTCTGGTAAAGTTCCATGCCTGAGTCACTTACTTCTTTGACAATATTTCTTCAACAATCATACTTTATCAGCAACAGTACTTAAAGGGGTCAGGCTTTGCAGAAGACTAAAGTTAATTCATACAACATGTAATAGCCAAGTGCAAATCATCTTAAGGGAAATGGGAGAAGTCACAGGATCATAGAACTTGGTCATATAATGAAACAACACATACACAGCACACACACTTTCTCTCTCTGTTTCTTAAACACACATATATACACACCACACACACACACATACACACACATACAAATATACATACACACCTGTGAACAATCATCAACCAACGAATTATTTCCTGCAGTTTGGCAAATAAAAAAGAACTTCTGTTACCCATGAATAACTACAAATATTTGTCTTTATTTGTAGTAATAGTCATAATCTTTAACATTTACCTAGTGCTTACTCTATGTCCAACTCTGTATTGTCATTTAATACTTATAATCATTGTTTTTTCACCTTTACAGCAAAACAAAGACCCTAGGATGTATCTGTTACGAATCATAACAGGATGGAAACTTGAGCCTAAGTTTGACTGTACCCCAAATCCATGTTTTTAATCTCTTGCTGTATACATAGTGTTTGGAAGCAAATATACGTTAAAAAAAAAAAGCCAGTGCCAGCTGTGTAGTTATCAAATGATACTAAGTCCCAGGTACATTGGGGTTGGACTGTACTAAAATATCATTAACAAGTGAATGAGCTTGCTGAAGTGAATTGACAAGTTGCCTTATTCTTCTTATCTGTTACATTAAGAGTGACCCTTGGAACCTTTACATCCCAAAATTCTGTAATTATGAAGTTTCTATATTGAAAACATCATATGAATTTGAAAAGTAACTCAAAAACAGCCTAATTACTCATTATATCTTTTCAAGACACACGTATTTATTATACCAATTAACCTTGATATCAGAAGTAACCTGTTCTGTGAAACACACGAGCTATAGCTCAGATGCTAAATATCAGATCAAGAGTTAAACATTTGGTCAAATAGCCAGAAATCTTAGCTTCTGAGTGTAAACATAGATAGAAGCATCTGATAATTGAATTCTTCCTCTGAGTATTTCAGTGTCAAGTGGAATACACTTTTTCCTATACTAGTAATAACAATATAACACTAACATAGAGACAACCACATTCCTAAGGGTTTATATCTATAAGATTCCTCTAATCCTTATAAATACCACCATGACATCAACAGCCTATAGCAAAGTTTGCCTTTATCCTCTGCTTAAGATAGCTGTGATATGGAGACTCATGCACTTGCTATGCCTCTTCAGGACTCTACAGCTGAGGAACAGAGCCCCAGGTCCTAGAGTCTCAGGAGAGGAGGTGTAACTACCACACATTTTACTCCCTTGCTTTTTCTCTATGGGCTTGTCATTAAGACTTCACTTGAAAGAAGGCTCCATTGCTTTAAACAAATGTTTGAAATCATAGATTACAGGTTACAACATGTTTAGACACATTGTAGTATTTGTTTTTGTGCTTTAAATCTTAATTAGGCAGTTACTGTTATAATACTCATATAGTTTCCTTAAATTATCATAGAAGATTAACCTGAAGGCAGCTTGTAATCTTTTGCAAAATCCGTGTTGAAAGTATAGTAGGTAAAAAGAGTCAATTTAAGGAGATTTGATAAAAATCCTTTGCAAGGGAAAGACTGTTTAAAATCACTTTATTTTTTCTCATTACATAGTTGAGAAATTTTGAGCATAATTGAGAATATTTTGTTTCTTAATAAATAAAAGAATTTAATAATTAAGAGTGCCAAACATATTATTATACGTCCTCCTTGGTGGGTCCACATTGAGTTCACAAGAGGATAAATATTTTATTCCAGATGAATATGATTTAAAATATTCCTGTTTTGTGTACTACAAAACAGGGGGGAGTAAAGCAAAAAATATAAAAATCATAAGCAGAACATTTCAAACAGATCAGTTAGATTTCATAAGATCAATTGCATTAAGAAATATTTATGTTCCTAGGAGGTTTCCAAAGGGTAAAGAATTACATAAGCCACAGCAACTTTCCTCAGGGACTTTATGAGTCAATGTAGGCTGAGATCCCACTTTTGTTTGAGTCACTGTTTTCACTGCAGAAGGTTCATACAAAAGTGTCCTGGTGAAGTTTAAGTAGGCTGTGGCCACTTGCAGTTTGACTTTGCTTCTCAGCCTTGACAGGTGAGCCCCAAGCATCTCCCCAGGCATACCAACGTAATTTTTCCTCAAAAAGGTGAAGCTATGGTCTAAAGAGTAGAATAGTTTTGAGCAGAAATCTCTACCTCTGTTTGGCGTTAATATCAGGGATGATTTTACAGCTTTCTAGGCACTTACAGAGTCTTGAATCGTTCATTTGTCAAAGTCCCTGAGAATCTATAGTGTCCTTTCTGGTGTGTCAAGCTGAAGATAGGATATCAGTACTCAAGGAGCCAAGGAGCACACACTATATAGCAAGCAGTAGTCATGATAGAGGGGGACCTATGCTATTCAAGAGGCAACTACATTCCTAGCCCCCAGCAAAGTGAGCTAGTTCAGTGGTAAAAAGTATGCCTAACTTATATTAGAGTTAAGTCCTCAAAACTCTGTGAATGATAGACATCTGGCTTGAATAACCCATGTGAATGGTTGACCAAGATAGGAGATTCAGAAGGAAGAGTTGGTTAAGAGGTAACGATGTTAGGCCCTTTTACCCGTGTTAAGTATTAGACAACTTGGTGGTGATGTTGAATACAGAAAATTCAAAAGCTCCAGAATGGAGAGATGAACATTGGATGTGCTTCCCGAGGAAAATATATGCAGTGATCATAGTTGGACACAGGCCATGTGACGGTTATCCCAAGTTACATGGGAAGCTGAGATTGGGAGGATCACAGTCTCATATCTGCCCTTGGCAGAAAAGTTTCTAGATTCTCCCTCCATGGAAGGGAAGCTAGGTGTGGTAGCATTCACCTTTGACTCTAGCAACAATGGAAAACCTGTGTAGTAGATAGATGATGGCTCAGGTGTGTGACCATTCTGGAACTGTGACCTTATCTTAAAAGTTACCCATGAAAAACAGGGGTGGAGGTGTAGTGGTGTCTAGCATGTGCAGAGTCTTGACTTAAATTTCCAAGTACTAGCAAAATCAAATCCAAAGAGTCAAGAATTGGAAATCAGATTCCCATTAGTTGTTTAAGGAAAGAAAAGTGATTTAACAAAAAGGTCTTTGGGAATTTTAAGAACATTAAGGAACAGAGAAAAGATTTGCATATGTTGAGAAGAAGTAGCAAGACAAGATGAGATTTTGAAAAATTCGAGCAAGATGCTAGAGGGGATGTGGACAGAAAGAAACCTTACTGCATTGTTGATGAGAGTGTAAACTTGTTCATCCACTTTGGAAAGTAGTATGGAAATTCCTCAAAAGACTCCACATAGAGCTCCCCTATGACCTGGCAATCCCATTTTGGGGCATTTACCCAAATGATCACAAACAAGACCATACTAAAGTTACCAGCACAACTATGTTTAATGCATCATTATTTACCATAGCTAAGATGTGGAACCAACCCAGATGCCCCTCAGTAGATGAATAGATCAAGAAAATGTGGTATATATACACAATGGAATTCTATGCCTACATCAGAAAGCATGACATTGCCCCATTTGTTAGGAAATGGAAAGACTTGGAAAAAATTATATTAAGTGAAGTAAGCCAGGCCCAAAGAAACATAGGTCCCATGGTTTCCCTTATTTGCAATAACTAGTATATTTCTGAGACAAGCAGAAAAGGTCAGATAAGTTGATATTAGGTGAAATGAACCCCAAGATAAGTATTCAGATGTTTTTTTGCTTTCATGCAATTGTTTCTAACATATCTTTAAGATTATTTCTTTGTTGTTTTGTATGTCCCTCCCCCATGGTATAAGCCCTGCTTTCACTGTATTTGATGTTGGTATCATTTGTGGAGGGGAAGGAAAAAAATCGTTTAAATAGGGATACAGGTGGACCCATTGCAAGAATGAGATGTACAAATCGTTATGTCTAAAAATGAACTTTACAACTTTGGCGGGGGGGGGGGGGGTATGAAGGCAGGGGAGGGGTTAGGGAGGAGGAGGATTTGGACAGGATGGGAAGGGAAAACAAAGGAGGAGGCAACAATGCTTGACAAGAAATGTACTCATTATCTTGCCCATGTAATTGCAACCCCTCTGTATGGTATTTTTACAATAAAAAAAGAAAATAAAAGAAAAATTCGAGCATATGGAAAAAAAGAAAAGTAGAGGAAGCAGAAAGCAAATATAGTGAGAGCATTGTGGAGAACATACATGTAGAAATAAGGAGGCCTCTTCTACACCAGAGAAACAGAGAAGTGGAAATTTAGAGAGCTGTGTTTATAAGTGTAAGAATGAACTCTTAAGACCAGAGATGGCCTGAAAATATTCTGCAAAATTAAGTAGTAAAATCCCATATTGACTTGGTATGCAATGGTTTTAAACTGCAATTCTCTTTAACATGTTTTATTATTACATTTACATTATGTTATTTAAAAAGTAAAATTCTATATTACTTCCACATTTCAGTTACAATTGGTATTTACACAGAAAAATCAAAAGACTGCACAGGTGACCAAGAAAGTATAAATTTTTTTTTCTGGATGTGAGCTATATTAAAAGATGCAAGCAGGCCAATGGTGGTGACTCATTCCTATAATCACAGGTATGTGAGAGGTAGAGATAAGAGGATCACAGTTGAAGGTTAGCCCAAGCCAGATACATGGCATGTTCTTGTAACTCTAGCTACATAGAAGGCCTAAGTTTAAAAGCCACAGTCCCAGACTAGATCAAAGCAGAAAATTTGGAACCCTGTTTGAAAAATAAAAGAAGTGAAAAGGACTTGGGTGGAGGGCATGACTCAAGTGGAAGAGCATCTGCCTAGCAAGTAAGGTCCTGAGTTCAAACCATAGTGTAGCTTCCCTCTTCCCCACCCTTCCTACCCACTCCCCCCTCAAAACACACACATAAGGAAAACAGATTCAGGCAAGAAGGGTTAAAGTGGAAATGGAGTCTCTTCTTCCCTCATCAAGAAGGAAGAGATTTTTGGGTTTTTCTCCACAGAGGACTAATATCAGAGTAGGGAGTAATTAATTTGAATCCTTGGTATTGAAGGTAGAACTTTATCTGCTAGCTTTGTCTTCTTTCCCACCTGCAGCCCCGTCTAGGTCCATCTTGTCATGCTCTTGTTTTGTTTTGTGAGTTTTGTTTTTGTCAGTTGTGGGGCTTGAACTCAGGGTTTGGGCACAGTTCCTGAGCTTTTTCACTCAAGGTTAGCACTCTACCACTTTGAGCCACAGATCCACTGCTGGCTCTTTTGGTAACTTATTGGAGATAAGAGTCACAACAAACTTTGAGGGCTGGGGGGTGGCTCTGTGGTAGAGCACTTGCCTTGCATGCCTGAGGCCCTGGGTTCGATTCCTCAGCACCACATAAGCAGAAAAAAAGCCAGAAGTGGCATTATGGCTCAAGTGGTAGAGCACTAGCCTTGAGCTGAAGAGCTGAGGGACAGTGCCCAGGCCCAGAGTTCAGGCCCATGACTGGACCAAAAAAAAAAAAAAGAGTCTCACAAACTTTCCTGGCCAGGCTGACTGCAAACTATGATCCTCAGATGTCAGCCTCCTGAGTAGCTAGGATTATAGGTGTGAGCCACCAGCACCTTGCTTGTCATGCTTTTTTGCCTTCTAGAGAAGCGTTTCCATATTTCACACTTCTGTTTAGAACTTTCCAAGGGCTTTCTGTCACAATTCAAATTAAAGCTTCTTACTATGGTCTGTGTAGCTCCCACTATTGTTTAAGCAGCCTTATTGAGACATAATTCACATGCTATACAATTTACTTATTTAAAGTTTAGTGATCATTGGTGCATATACAGAATTGTCCTTTCATCAACAATAGTTTATGGCATTTCCCGCTTCCCTTCAAATCCCTCCAGACCTCTTATTCATCATTCTCCCAAACTTCTTTTTCCCAGCTCTAGGTGGCCACTACTTTATGACTGTGCACATGCCTATATTCTGAAGTTTCATATCATTGAAATCACCCAGTATGTTGTCTTTTCTGACAGTCTCTTTCATTTCATATGCTTTCAAGGCTTTTATGAGTTTTGATAAGTATCAGTACTTCATTTCTGTTGCTGAATAGTATTCCACGGAAGAGATACTGTATCTTTTACATTCATTTGTGGATATTTGCCTTGTTTCTACTTTTTAGTTGTGGACAATGCTGCTATCATCTCTTTATAATTTGTTGTGTAGACTATTCTTTTAGTTTTTTCCTAGCTCTGTACTTAGTAGCCAAATAGCTTTATTAGGTTGTAACTCTGTGTTATCATTTGAGAAATGCTGACTGCTTTCTTTTTTAAAAAGTCTTTTTAAAATTTAAATTTTATTGTAAAGGCTATGTACAGAGGGGTTATAGTTACATAAGTTAGGTATTGAATACAGTTCTTTATGAAGATTGTTACCCCTCCCTCATTTTCTCCACTTTTTCCCTTCCTGACCCCTCTTCCCCCCAAGTTGTAAAGACAAGTAACTACACTTGGCCATGATTAATTAAACATCACTCTAAGCATTTGCACAGTGAGAACAAAGGAGGATATTCTTAGGAGAGTATCACAATGGCTTAATAGCTATGTGCATATGATCATATAAAATGATGCTTATCAAAATGAACTCCAAGAAATAGAAACGAGAGGGTTTTTATTTTACGGTTTGCAGTTATTTCTTTTTCCTTTCTTTTTCTCCTTTTGTTTATTCCTTTTTGTCACTGTTTTTTTAATTTCTATATTCTTTGTCTTGTATATAAGGTCACTTGATTTGGGGAGGAAGGGAAATCACAGAAAAGGTGGGACAAAGGGTGAACCAATTCAGCAGTGATACTCAATAAACATTATATTGGAAATGAGTTGAATGATCTCTGATATGGCTGAACTATTTTGTATTACTACCAGCAATGTATGAAAGTCTGAATTCTTCATATCCATGTCAATACTTGTTAGGATGTGGAATTGATTATTTCCATCCTAATGTGTGTGGATGCTATCTGATTGTGGCTTTCATTTGCATTTCCTTAGTGACCTACATGTTTATTCCTGGACATTTGTATACCTTCTTTGGAGAAAGATCTTCAAGCTCTTTGTCAGTTTTACGTAAATTTCTGGATGTATTTTATTTATTTTGAAGTTATAACTCATAACTCATTAATTGTACAAACAAATGTGTTCCACTGCAACCTTTCCATACATGTATATATTATAATTTGGTCATATCCACTCTCCCTTCTACCTTCTCTTGCCCTCATTTTCCTATTTCTAATTGGGTTGGTTTTGTTACTAGGTTACAATCATTTACTGTTTGTTTTAGATTAGGGGCTTAAATGTTATTCTCTGTACATTGTTCTTAGACTCTCTCTCAAATCAACAGAAGTTGTTTGTTCCACAGTCAGCTTCCCTCTTTTAGTGTACATTTGTTTATTGATTCTTTAAACTGCACTGTATACTTATTGACTCATTGGCTTTTGGTTTAGTTCCCAACAGGAACATACTTTCTGTATTTCTAGAACTCCATCATCCTTCTTGTGATGATAACTGACTGTTTCAATGGAACACATGAGCCTTGGAGCTGGAGTCCCATACTCAGGCTCTGTGGGACCTTGTCTAAGGACCTGAGTACTCTTGCATATCAAACTTCTCATGTTAGAAGGAGAAATAAGAAACAGAAATAATAAACTCAATATATATAATCTCAATATGCATAACTATATTAATCAGGGACTGTTTATTATTTCTATATATATATATCAGAACAAGCTTTAGAAAAAAATAATAAATAAGAACAGTCAGTAAGTACTTCTAGTGATTATCAGATAATTTCCCTGTTACTCCTCATGTTCTCCTCATGAGCAGCTTCAAGAATTTAAGCACCCTTCTCAACATACTCTGTGGAACGCATATTATGGGCTTGTATAAGAACTGATCTTTGTTTTAGTTGAAGAATTTTACTGAGCATCTACTATTCATGTGTGCCTTGTATTTTATGTACTACATTTCCCATGAATCCTTATGACTCCTGAGAATAGTTCTCTTATTGTCCCTTTTACTAGCTGAGGAGTCTATGGAGTGGAGATATTAAATGCAGTTCTGAGATCACCAAGCAATAAATGCCAGAGTTAGGTTTCAAACTTAGGCTTGTGTTAGACACAGAAAGTATCCCTATTCTGACTTTGCCACTTGAAGCCATGGCTTAATGGTCTCCAGTCAACCACAAAGCATTCCTCAGATCATTTATCACTGCCTTCCCCAACATACTACTTCCTAGTGGTTTCCAGTGTCCTATTCAGTCTACATCTAGTCACCGTGCAGCACAGAAGTTCAACTTCCCTGAGTTGTGGGTTTTTCTATGACTGGCTCAAAGAGTCATGTAGAGGTCTTGCTCCTCAGGGTCCTTGCAGCCAGAGCTACACAACAGGACAAGCACTGGCACTAGATATGTTTGGATGTAAACTCTTACTAACAATGTGACTTGAGTCCCATCACCTAAAACTGGAAACAATAATGTAATCTACTTAGATTACTCTGAGATTTGAGTATATTACCATAACCATAAGATATTTAGCCTGGTACCTGAGTCATTATCAGTGGAAAGTTACTGCATGTTTCTGTGTTTGATTTGGAATTATTTCCCTCAGCACATTCATTTATGGTTATGTAAATACCACTGTATTTCCTACTTTTTTATTTTATTTTCTATCGTTCTGCAGAAATGTCTAAGTTAGGTATTTTTTAGACAGTAGTAATAGGCCGCTCCTAACGGAGACAGTCCTTGAACATGAGTATCGCCTCCAGCAGGGGTCATGTACGTTAAAGATACACAGTAGGATTATGTACATTTTTATTCATTTGCTTTTTTTTGATTTGTAAAATGAATCTCGTTTCTATAAGTGTTCACAATATTCATTTCTACTTCACTGGTTTTCAGATAAAACACCAATAATTCAATATCGTCTACTTTAAGCATTGTATTTATTAGTCTTAATACCAAATCTAAACTTTATTTTAAGTGCATTCATTTGTGCTATGTGCTATATTTACATTTTATCTCAAAACATCACTTTGCTAAAATGTGTGTCATTAGGGCAGGGCCTTGTTCTGGCTCCTGATTTGCTTAATAAAGAATGGTTGTTCCTCATTCAGATGGCAGCACTTGGTCTGGTGCCTGTTTAGGAAAGGAAGCTGAGAGGATGTTCGTGTGCATAGGAGCTTTTGGTCCTCAGGGATGCTGAACACGGGAAGAATATCCTCAGGTTGAGATAGGGCAGGCAAGATTTCTCATGAGAACACAGGGACTGGACCAAGCCAGAAGGAGTTAGCAGATGAAAGCAAGGCCACCCACCTTATTCTGGAGCAAGGTTTTCTTTTCATGACTGTTCTTGACATTCACTTTGGAAAATACATAGTGTAAATTAGGTCTTTTAAGGTAGGGATTTCTTAGTTCTTTTGAAACATTCTATTCTTGTATTTTTAGTAATATGTCACCTAGTTTAAAATCTGTAATCTAACAAGAAGCTTAGAACACAGAGAAACAGAGAGCACAGTGGTGGTTACTGGAATTGGGAAAGGGGTATGGGTAAAAGTTTGCCAAAGTTTCAGTTAGACAAGAGGGATAAATGCTGTGTTTATAGATGATATATTAGGTAGCATGATTCAATAAATCCACATTGTATTTATCATGAACCTTTTAGTTTAATGTAATTTAAGGTTTTCTTTAAAAAAAAAAAAACAAGATCAGATTAAAAATAAACTAATCTACTAGTGCTGAGACACTATATTGTAAAGGACCAATTTCATTGGCTGATGAAAGCCAGTGAAAATAACAGACTGCAATTGGATAAACAGAAGCCAAAACCTGAAATGAACTATATTGATGGCTGATTGGTCACTCAAGCAAACAATCTAGATGATCAAATAGCTAGATTTACTATAACTCTCAAAAATCATCCAAGCTGGATATTGGTAGCTCATACCTATAATCCTAGCTACTACCTATAATTCCTAGCTGAAATCTGAGCATCCCAATTCAAAGTCAGTCAGTCCAAGCCAGAAAATCCATGAGACTCATTTTTAAAGAATTATTTTTATTGAAAAGGCGACGACCAGAGGGTTTACAGTTACATAAGTGAGACAATAAGTACATTTTTAAAATCATTGTTATCCCATCCCTCATTATCTCCCACTTACTCCTCTCTTTTCCCTCCCTGCCAAGTTGTAAAGTTCATTTCCAACATAGTGTCAAGTGAGTATCAATGTTTCTTTGGTTCATCTGTTATCTCCAATTAACCACCAAAAGTCTGGAACAGGAGCTGTGGATTAAATAGTGAGCATGAGCCTTGAGTAAAAATGCTAACGGACAGCACCCAGGCCCTGAGTTCGTGTTGCAGACACACACACACACACACACACACACACACACACACACACACACGCACGCACGCACGCACGACAAAATCATCCCAAAACAGGGATTAGGTAGGGGCCTAACATTCACAGCCCAAGGCATGAGGTACCTTATTCTAAATTTGCAAGGTTGCCCATTCTTTATGAGACTATTCACTCTGATTATTGTACTGACAGGACTACCACCAGATTATTCTAAATCATCAAGAAGCTCAGTGCTCATATTTCTTTAGGAATTTTGGTTTATTGCATCCTTTTTTGCCACCCTTGAGGTTTTAACTCAGGGCCTGGGTGCTTGTTCCTGAGCTTCAAGACTATTCCTGTACCACTAGAGCCACACTCCACTTCTAGTATTTTTGGTGGTTTATTGGAGATAAGAGTCTCACAGACTTTACTGCCTGGGCTATCTTTGAACCACAGTCCTCCTGAGTAGCTAAGATTACAGGTATGAGCTACTAGCAGCTAGATCTTATAATGTCTTTTTATTAAATATTTTTACATAGAAATATCTTTTTCTATTAAGAGTAGCATACCTCTCTACACTTATTGAATACAACTAGTTTGCAGAGTGTCCCTTAATAAGTGCTAAATGAAATTCTAGTACTTAACGCTCATGAATTAACTAAATATATGCCAAAATGTTGGTTATTCTGATATTGATATTAACTGAAATGTTTTTGTGATATTATTTTTCTCATGTATTTAAATGAGAATGATATTTTAAAAATATTCTTGCAGATCCGCTAAACCAAGTCAGTCAGAGAAAGGATTGATTCTCTCTCTCTCTCCCTCTCTCTTTCTATATATATATATATATATATATTATTGTAAAGATATTGTACAGAGGGGTTACAGTTACATGAGTAAGATAATGAATACTTTTCTTATCAAGCATTGTTAGCCTCTCCTTTGTTTTTCCCCTACCATCCCTTTCTTCCCCACCTCCCCAACTCCTCCCTTCTCCCCACAAGTTGTAAAGTTCGTTTTCAACATAGTGTCTTGTAGGCATTGATTCTTTTAAAATCTTTCTTATATGCTTACTTAGATTGTGAGCATGTAGCCCTATTTTTCCAGCTTTACTGGAATCCAAGTAAATTAGTTAGTGTTAGGATTTCCGGACACAGAATAGTCTTTCCTGGCCTGAGCACAGAATTTTTGCAAAGAGAGTAACTTGCTACTTGACAATCAATCTCCACTTCTTTACTAAACCAAACTAGCAGATGTTGCTTGCTGTAATTCCTCTTATGAGGCATCTTTTTCTAAAATACATTTTCCAGCTATGGAACAATGTTGTAAAATGCCTATGAGAATACTGAAATTATTTCTATGAATAGCAAGGTAAATATATTTTTAGTATTAATTTAAAAGGTTTTTCATCCTGCAGCAATGTTTAAAACAATGTGCTCTTAAAAATAACAGCAATCAATACAGAAAACTTCGTGTATGAATGTATACAAGAAACACGTTGCACCATTTGAAAAATAAGTCAGACTTAACTGGGTTTGGTAAACATTGAGTATCTCAAGAAAATTTCTATCATTGTTTGACATTTAAATTTTGTTTTATGATTCAATTTGTAATTAATTTAGTCTTGTATTTTATTTGCTTTTTGCAAGTTTAAATATTGCACAGGATTTAGATTCATAATTTGTGAGCTTATGTTTGATAACGACACCTGTAATGAAGTACATAATTGCTGTTTCTTTCTTGACATGAATGGCTTCATCTGAAGGGAAGATCAAGTTCAATAAGCTATAAAGTGGTTCTCAGAATCTACTTCAGTGATGAGCCAGAACGCTCACATGTTAGCTGTTCCTTTCTATCGTCAAGTATTAAGGCCAGAACAAATAAATGACTCTAGAATAAAGTGGAAGTACTTCTGTTCCATGTGCTTCTATAGCAGTCACCTTTGGGGTTTTGGTATTCTTCAATATATTTAGTACTGAATTGTTAAACCATTGGTTCTCAATGATCCCCAAAGCATTAGTTCTAGTATCATCTGTGGTTGTTAAAAACACAGATTCTCAGACTTACTCCAGAATTATAAAATCGGGCTCATGTGCTATGACAAACCCTCCAGACAGTTCTAAGGCAAGCTAGTGCTTGAGACCCCAATCTCTCACTTTGCTTTTTTTTTTTGGTCAGTTGTGGGATTTGAACTTGGCCTGGCTCTGTCCCTCAGCTTTTCAGCTCAAGACTAGCGCTTTACCACTTGAGCCACAGAGCCACTTCCTGTTTTCTAGTGGTTTATTGGAGATAAGAGTTTGACGGACTTTCCTGCCAGGTCTGGCTTTGTACCATGATCCTCAGATCTCAGCCTCCTGAGTAGCTAGGATTAGAGGCGTGAGCCACCAGTGCCCAGCTAATATGTTTTTGGTTTTTTTGTTTTGGTTTGTTTGTTTTTTTGGTTGGTCGTGGGGCTTGAACTCTAGGCCTGGGCACTGTCCCTAAGCTCTTTAGCTCAAGGCTAGTGCTGTACCACTTGAGCCACAGTGCCACTTCTGGCCTTTTCTGTTTATGTGGTGCTAAGGAATCAAACCCAGGGCCTCATGCATGCGAGGCAAGCACTCTACCATGCCACTGAGTCACCTTCCCAGCCCCTCACTTCGCTATTTTCAGTGTGACCCATGGATCAACCTTCTGGACCCTAAGAGAAATACATGATATTGAGCCAGATCTGCCCATTAATATAATATTCAAATGATTCCCATGGGTATTAAAATTTGTCCCCAGTATGCGATGGAATGGGCACTATTGTCTGAGTAAAAATAACTAATCTTTAAGTAATAAATTATCTATATGCATAAGAGTACTTACCATGCATATGTAAGGTTATTTATTTATACATATATATTGCTGAGAGCAAATATTTTATATATATATATATATATTCTACATAATCAAGAAATGTCTTAGATTAGGTAAAGACATACTTTTTAAGTCAATTTTCATGTATATACTGCTACTTGAGCTTGAATTTAAGGAGCCTTACATTCTTGCTGGGCTTTTCTTGCTCATGGCTGGCATTCTACCAGTTGAACCACACCTTCACCTCCAATCTGGCAATTTGCTGAT